>NW_026896245.1:160000-208300 GCF_033153095.1 Gastrolobium bilobum | reverse complement strand
AATTAGTATCAATTTGTGTGATTAAATGATGGAAAAAGAGGTTAATGTCCTAGAATGTCCTCAACTACAAGTTCAAGAAGCTTTATTGAAAATTTGTATTATTCTTGTAGGAAAAGCAAGATTAAAAGGCAAGCTGGGAGAAGGAAGAAGATTCTCTGGTCTCCAACGCTAAAACGTCCAAACCAAGTGTTTTAGCGCTGGAGTCAGTTTGAAGCAGTTGGGCATCCGTCAAGCATGGACGCTAAAACGCTCACTCATGAACGTTTTAGCGCCCATGTTAGTTTTTCTGTTTGAATTTGTAAAACTATATAAGGCAAGGGCCTTCACATTTTTCAAAAAAATTGGATTCTCTCTCTCTCTCTCTCTCTCTCTCTTTACATCAGATTCTCTGATCTGACTTCTCTCTAAATTTCTTTAGGACTTAGTTCTTGTATTAGTTAGTTTCTTATGTAATTGTACTTGGAGATTGAAGATTCACTGCATGGCAATGGAGTTTGATCTTTCTTCTCTTGTGTATCTTGATGATAAGTAAAAGGTTGATTAACATCACATGAAAAAGAATTCATCATATGGTCAGTTTTTACATGAGTTTATTATTGAGGGAAGATGTTTTCTGACTACTTGTTTTTATTAAATCTTAATTTAGATTTTAGCATTATATTCTGTTACTTCAAATCAATTTTCTGATGACAAAACATTCATGATTTTTACAAACTCTTGTTTGATTCAAATTAGTTTTCTATGGTTAATTGGTGTTTGAATACAAATCTCTGTGGGAACGATCTTTACTCATCATTTTATTACTTGTACGACTAGTACACTTGCTAGATCCGTAACAAGTTTTTGGCGCCGTTGCCGGGGATTTGTTTTTCAACATTGATTGATACCATAGAAATCTGAGATTGAATCCTTTTATTTTCAGCAATTTATTTTGTGTTAAATTTCTGGTCAATTTTGATTCTGGTGTATGCGAGGTACTATTGATCCAAACTTCTTGTTGTATGATCCAAAATTAGAAAAGACTTTGAGGAAGAAAAGAAGGGCAGCAAGACAAAGAAGACAGTTTCAAGAAAGGGGTGAATCCAGTGCTGTCAACCAAGAAGAAATTATGGCAGAAAATCATGTGCAACCACCACAGAGGACACTGGGAGATTACATGACTTTTGCAGTGATTCCTCCGATTGGTAGTGTTGTGCGCCCTACAGTAGAGCCAAATAACTTTTAATTGAAGCCTGCATTGGTACAGTTGGTGCAGAAGGAGCAGTTTGCTGGAACCAGTGCAGAGGACCCTTACTTGCATATAGAAAAAAATTTGTTGTTGAGTGATACTGTGAAAATTAATGGTGTCACGAGGGATGCAATTCTGCTGAGACTATTCACTCATTCACTGAAGGATGATGCAAGGAGATGGTTGCAGTCATTGCCTCAGGGGAGTATAACAACTTGGGATGATCTGCAAACCAAGTTCTTGGCCAGATTCTTTTCAGCATCCAAGAGGGCAAAGTTGAAGGATGAGATCACAGGCTTCAAGCAAAAAGAATCAGAATCCATTTATGAGGCTTGGGAGAGATTCAAGACTTTATTGAGGAAATGTCCACAGCATGGAATAGAAGTGTGGAATCAAGCAGCAATATTCCTCCAAGGGTTGACAACCAACACCAGAACATTGGTGAATGCCACTGCTGGTGGTTCATTGACCACCAAGACTCCTCAAGAGGCTTTGGATATTTTTGAATCATTGGCATCTCAGGAATTTGATAATGCCCCAGTGACTGACAGAAAGACAGGGATCATTAAGCTGGATGGGTATGATGCTTTGTTGGAAAAGAATGACCAGTTGATGTAGACACAGAAACAGCAACAACAACAATTGGATGCTCTCACTAAGCAACTATCCTCACAAAAGGTTGCTTCTGTGGATACCAATTGTGTGTGTGCTATCTATGGCAAAGACCATGTGACAGACGAATGTGACTATGGGGGATCACCAGAACATGCAGAAGTTAATGGAGTGTGTTATGACCATCACAACCAGAGGAATTACAACAACCAGGGGCGAAATTTGTATGTGCCACCATGGAAGAACAAGAATCAGCACCCAGGGTTTAGTTATAGTTCCAACCATCAGTTGAATCCTCCACTGCATCCTCCTCCAACACACTCATCACAGCCAAGTGATACTGCTGCATGGGAAAAAGCCTTTGCTCAGTTATCCAAGACTACTCAGGATTACATTCAGGGGTCTAATTCATTCAGAGAAGAAACATCTGCATTCATGCAAGAGACCGAAACTTCATTCAGAAATCAGGAAGCATCTATCAGGAATCTGGAGACCCAGATTGGTCAGCTATCAAGACAGATATCTGAGAGACCACAGGGGAAGTTTCCTGGTAATACAATGGTGAATCCTAAGGAGCACTGCAAAGCAATCATGACAAGAAGTGGGTTGGTGATTAAACAGGTGAAAAAGAATGTGGAAGATAAGTAGAATGAAGAAGAGGTTGGGGTTGAAGATGTAGTCTCTGATGATAGAGTAGAGAAGGTGAAGGAAAATAAAGAAAAAGAAACAGTGAAGGAAGATAAGGAAGAAAAAGAGGTGGTAGTTGAAAATGATGGTGTGCCCAAGAAGACAATGAAGTGGGAGAAGAAGAAGATGGCTGACAAGCAGGACCAGCCAGTTACTTTGTCTCCATATGCCAAAGTTCCTTACCCTCAGAGATTGAAGCAAGAGATTCAGAAACAGCACTATGCAAGATTTCTGGATATCTTCAAGAAATTGCAGATAAACATACCATTTGCTGAAGCCCTGGAGAACATGCCTCACTATGCAAAATTTATGAAGGATCTTCTATCTAAGAAGAGGAAGTTAAAGGATGGTGAGATGGTGGCTTTGACGGAGGAGTGTAGTGCTCTGATTCAGAAGAAATTACCTCCAAAGTTGAAGGATCCAGGGAGCTTTAGCATTTCTATTGCAATTGGGGATGTGGAAGTTGGTAAAGCACTATGTGATTTGGGGGCAAGTATAAATTTGATGCCATTGTCTGTCTGTAGGGCATTGGGGATAGATAAGTTGAAGGATACCAATGTTATTCTGCATCTAGCAGATAGATCTATCAAAAGACCAGAAGGATTAGTAGAAGATGTGTTAGTTAAGGTGGACAAGTTTATTTTTCCTGTGGATTTTGTGATACTTGATATGGAGGAAGAGGATACTGAAAGTCCTTTACTCCTAGGAAGACCATTCTTAGCAACTGCAAGATCCCTGATAGATGTTGAACAAGGGAAGTTGATGCTAAGGGTGGATGAAGAAACAGTTACAATTGATGTCTTTGAAGCCATCAAACATCCTGTTGATGTGGAGGATTGTTTCAGTATTGATGTCATACAGGAGATGGTGGAAGAAGTGAATAGAGAAGAAGACTTTTCATTGGAGGAAGATAGATTTCTTGAGGAGACAAGTACAGAAAATTATCAAGAGGAACCGGTAGTGGAAGAGCTTGATAAAAAGATAGATGACATTCCTGTGGGAGCACCTAAGGTAGAGCTTAAAGAACTACCTTCAAATCTGAAGTATGTGTTCCTTGGGGATGATCAAACATATCCAGCAATCATCAATGCAATGTTATCTGAGAGTGAAGAAATGAAGTTGATTAAGGTACTCAAGAAGAATAAAACAGCTATGGGATGGCAATTTTCAAATCTTAAGGGTATCAATCCTTCTTTCTGCACCAACAAAATCTTGATGGAAGAGGAAGTCAAACCAGTAAGGCAACCACAGAGGAGACTCAACCCCACTATGAAAGAGGTAGTGAGGAAGGAGGTTGTGAAGCTACTTGATGCTGGGATGATTTATCCTATCTCAGACAGTGCTTGGGTGAGTCCTGTTCAAACAGTACCCAAGAAAGGGGGAATGACTGTGGTGAAGAATGAGCAGAATGAATTGATTCCCACAAGGACAATCACTGGCTGGAGGATGTGCATTGACTATCGGAGACTGAACAAGGCAACAAGGAAGGACCATTTTCCCCTTCCGTTCTTGGATCAGATGTTGGAGAGGTTGGCAGGACATGCCTTCTATTGTTTCTTGGACGGTTATTCAGGTTACAATCAGATAGCCGTGGCTCCGGAGGATCAGGAGAAGACCATATTTACATGCCCATATGGAATTTTCTCATACCGGAAGATGCCCTTCAGCTTATGCAATGCTCCTGCCACTTTTCAAAGGTGCATGCTATCCATTTTTTCTGATATGGTAGAGAAATATATAGAAATCTTCATGGATGATTTTTCTGTATTTGGTTCTGATTTTGATGCATGTCTGGAAAATTTGGATTCTGTCTTAAAAAGATGTCAAGATTGTAATCTGGTTTTGAACTGGGAAAAATGTCACTTCATGGTGACTGAAGGAATTGTTCTTGGACACAAGGTGTCTAGGAGAGGAATAGAAGTAGATAAGGCAAAAATCTCTGTGATAGAGAAACTTCCTCCACCTGTCAATGTCAAAGGTGTGAGGAGTTTTCTTGGTCATGCAGGGTTTTATAGGCGGTTCATTAAAGATTTTTCAAAAATTGCCAAGCCTTTATGCAAGTTGTTGGTCAAAGACCAAGAGTTTATGTTTGATGATGAATGTCTACATGCATTTCATATTTTGAAAGAGAAGTTGATCACTGCACCTATCATGATGGCACCTGATTTTTCATTGCCATTTGAATTAATGTGTGATGCCAGTGATTATGCTGTAGGAGTGGTACTAGGCCAAAGAGTGAATAAATTATTGCATGTCATTTACTATGCCAGTAAAATCCTAAATAGTGCACAAAAGAATTATGCTACTACAGAAAAGGAATTACTGGCTATTGTGTATGCATTTGACAAATTCAGGCCATATCTGCTAGGATCAAAAGTTATTGTTTATACTGACCATGCAGCTTTAAAGTATTTGTTAAGTAAACAGGATGCAAAGCCCAGGTTACTCCGCTGGATGTTACTATTACAAGAGTTTGAGGTGGAGATCAAAGACAAGAAGGGAGTTGAGAACTTGGTGGCTGATCACTTATCCAGGATTACAGAGAAAGAGCTTCAAGAAGGATCAGAGGTAGTGATCAGAGAAGAGTTCCCTGATGAACAGATACTGGCAATAAGTGCTGTTACGGAAATGGTGGGGGATAAAGTTTTAACCATCAGTACCCCACCATGGTTTGCTGATTTTGCCAACTACAAAGCTGCTGGGATGATGCCTAAGGATTTCACATGGCAACAGAGGAAGAAATTTCTACATGACGTGAAGAGATACATTTGGGATGAGCCATATCTCTTTTACAGGTGTTCAGATGGTGTGATCAGAAGATGTATTCCAGAGGAGGAGCAGAAGGATGTATTGTGGCATTGTCATGGTTCTGCTTATGGTGGACATTTTGCAGGAGAGAGAACCGCAGCAAAGGTGTTGATGAGCGGTTTTTACTGGCCAACTCTATACAAGGATGCCAAGAAGTATGTGGAGGCATGTGACAATTGCCAAAGGACTGGTAATATCTCCAGGAGACATGAAATGCCCTTGAACAATATACAGGAGGTGGAGATATTTGATGTTTGGGGTATGGATTTTATGGGACCTTTCCCTTCTTCCTACTCTAACAAGTACATATTGGTGGCAGTTGATTATGTTTCAAAATGGGTTGAGGCCATAGCCACACCAACCAATGATTCTAGGGTTGTGATTGCTTTTCTGAGGAAGAACATATTTTCGCGATTTGGAGTCCCGAGAGCTATAATTAGTGATGGGGGAACTCATTTTGATAATAGGATGGTGGAATATGCCCTTGCAAAGTATGGAGTGAGGCACAAGATTAGTACTCCGTACCACCCACAGACTTGTGGTCAGGTTGAGATTTCCAACAGAGAGTTAAAAAGAATATTGGAGAAGACTGTTGGGAATGCTAGGACTCAATGGTCCAAGAAACTTGATGACACTCTGTGGGCGTACCGGACAACATTCAAGACTCCTATTGGAATGTCCCCATTTCAACTGTTGTTTGGGAAAGCATGCCATTTGCCAGTAGGGTTGGAGCACAGGGCATTGTGGGCTGTGAGGTTTCTGAACTTCGATTCAAAGGCAGCAGGAGAGAAAAGATTACTACAGTTGGATGAATTGGATGAGTTCCGTCTCTCTGCATATGAAAGTGCAAGCCTATATAAAGAGAAGACAAAGTTATGGCATGATAGGAAGATCACACCTAGGGATTTCAAGGTGGGGGATCAAGTTCTTCTGTTCAATTCCAGGTTGAAGCTATTTCCAGGGAAGTTAAAGTCTAGATGGTCTGGACCCTTTGTGGTGAAAGACATGAAACCTTATGGGGTCGTGGAAATTAGTTCTTTGGATTCAGACAGAAGTTTTACAGTAAATGGTCAGCGGTTGAAGTTATATGTTGGAAGTGCTGTGGATAGGCAACTACTGACAGTTGCCTTATTAGAGGTAAAATAGATCATACCTGTCAGGCTCGTGACGTTAAACACGCGCTGAGTGGGAGGAAACCCACTGTACCAGGTATGTAATTTCAATGTTCATACCCCATTAGTAAAGTGAAGAAGGAAGGAGGGAAAAGTTTTGAAAATCTTAAGAGAAATTTTTGACAAGTGCTGGGCGCTAAAACCTCCGTTCTGGACGTTTTAGCGGTCTAGGAGTTGCATCACTATGAAACTCTCTGGCCATGAGCGCTAAAACGTCCATACTGACCGTTTTAGCGTTCACCCAATAACTCATTTACACACACTCTGGTCCAGCACGCTAAAACGTCCATGTTGACCGTTTTAGCGTGGAGCTACACACGAAGTGTGCACATTCTCTGGACCTGGGCGCTAAAACACTTGGTTTCACCGTTTTAGCGCCTCATCACTAATTCAGAATAATACGGGCCTTCCCTCTCCTTTCTCTCACACTCAACATTTTCTCTCCTCTTATTCACTCACTTTCTCTCACACCCAATCTTCCATTGTTCCATTGTTTGCATCGAAGACTATCATTTGATACCAAAGGTATGTTTTCTTTCTCTAACAATACATGTTCTTGCATTTTTTGTTTTATTGTTGCATCCACATGCTGCCATTTCATTTGGGGGTTTCCTCCTTTTTCGTTTCTTACACTACTCATGTAATTTATGCTCGAAAATGAGTGATCATGATATAAGATATTCTGTGTTTTCTGATTTTTGGCTTGGGAAGAAATCCCCATTAGCATAACACATGCTGTTGCACACACGCACATAAGGTGTTTGCTAAAATGCCTGACCCAGAAAAGCCAGGACGCTAAAACGCTGGTCACCCAACGTTTTAGCGCTTGGCCAGTTTCTTACACGTTTAAGGCCAGGACTCTAAAACGCTCAGTGTGAACGTTTTAGCGCCCAGGCCCTGTTGCATGCATATTTAAAAGGGTCTACTCATGGGCATTGTGGGGGTGTTTGCTTGAATGTTTTGGAGCCAATTCCACCACTAATTCCATTCTAAATCTGGGAATTGGATCCACTAATTCAAATGCCATACTGACTCTTTATGTTGATTTTCAGGATTATGTCTACACCTCCCCCCAAGAAGTCTGGAAAGAAGAGGTCCAGGGAACCTCGGGCTTCTGCACCTACACCTCCACCTCCTACCTATGATGCACATTTTTGGAGGAGTGCTGAGCACGAGGCTTGTTACACTGCCAAAACCTCTTCCAGACCGTTCATGAGGGAGAGGAAGTTCATCCTGGAGAAGGATGAATATCCTGAGTTCCAGTCTCAGTTGGTAAAAAGGGACTGGGTTACTTTTGGTGAGATCCTGGTGGATAACAGCCCTATTATAGCAAGGGAATTCTTTGCTAATGCATATAATGGTGATCAGGGTGGTAAGCGGACTTTCACCAGTTGGGTGAGGGGCAAGAAAGTGAAATATGATGCCCACACCATACAGAAGCTTCTGAAGATCAGGCACTGTGATTATATTAACCATTCCAGCTGTGATTTCAAGAAGAACTGGCAGCAAATTGAAATACCACCTAGGAGACAGGACCCAGAATTTGAAACTTGGACCAAGATGGGGGCAGCTGAGCCTATTCTGCAGACCATAGCCAAGCCTGGTGAAACATGGGAGACGACCAAAGATAAGGTCAATCCTACATTGTTGTGGTTGAGGCATCTAAATGGTGAGGCCCGAGTATGGTTCCATTTTGTGGTTTCCAATGTCATGCCCTCTTCCAACCAGGCGGAGGTAATTTTGATGAGAGTTGTTTTAATCCATACCATCATGACTAAAGGGAAGGTGGAGCTATCCATTCTTCTTCAAGACAGTATATATGATATGGCCCATTCTGATAGCAGCACTTCTGCTTTGGGTCACTATTCTCTGATCCAGCTGTTGTGCCAGAAAGCTGGAGTGGATGTAACTGATAATGGGGTGCTAACCAAATTGCATCCCCAATTGATGAAAAAATGATCAGAGAATAGTTGAAGATTGGAGGAGAAGGGCCCTCTGGATTGACACCTGGCAGGAAACCAATGACTGAGGAGGATTCTGAGCTAGAACAAAGGCTTAGATCTGGGGAGCAGTGGCTGGTTAACAATGACATTCGATTGGGTCATTTACGCCGCCGTCTCAAGTTCATACAGACGAGTCAACACTCATTTCAGACTCATATGATCAAGATGCTGACCGATCTCTGTGAGGCCCAGGGTTTAGAGACAGCTGAATTCCAGCCTTCTATTTATCCACATTCCGAGGAGGAGGATGCATTTGAGGCAGATGTCCGCACCTACTATGATACTCTGGCCACTGCGGGTGTGACTGCTGATACTGCTCCTCCTGCCCAGCCTACTGCTGCTGCTGCTTCTGCTCAGACTGCTGCCGATGCCACTGCTGATGATGATCAGATTGCTGGTGATACTTCTGCCATGGATGAGGACAGGGATGCTGATGCTGAGTACAACCCCTTACCTACTGATGACCCAGGATCTGATCTGCTATTTTCTGATGATGAGGAGTCGACTGATTAGATTTCTCTTGTTGTTTTTCCATATTTTTCTATTTTTCTGGTTTTATTTTGGTTAAGTACAATGAGATTCTCTGTTTTGATAGATGCACATTTTGAAATAGTACTGATGCTATTTGATGATATGTGAATGTGTTTCAGTGTTCAATCGTTATTTTAGATTTAAATTAGTTGCTGGGGACAGCAACGTTTAAATCTGGGAATGGAGTGTGAATGAATGACATGCAAATATCATGGAGTCACACAGTTTGATGAGCCACAAACAGGGAAACATCTCAATCCTTTCTTTTAAGTTTCTTGTGTGATGTAGTTTAGGTAGTTGTGTATGTAGAGAAATTGGATTTTGAGTTAATATGATGTGAAATTCCATGAGGATTGGATGATCAAAGTTTTACATGATTGATCAAATTTTAGGATACAATCTTGAATCTTTGCATGTGTTCTAAAATGATATGATTGCATGACTCATTTTATGTGAAGAGTAGAGAGATCAGTTTTGATGTATATAGAGGTAGTCAAGCATGCACTCTGAACTGTGAGGAATTGAGCCTATACAGAAAATTTTTTTTTCAGAGAGCACTTCACTGTATGATTAACTCTAGAACTTGCTCTGTTTCTTGCTTGAAATGGTTCATGATTTGTAAGGTAGAGTTGATTGAGGCATTCTCTTTTGAACCAAATGTTCCCATTGCATGAAAACCTTGAGCCTAAGTTTGTTGTTGATAAAATCAAGAGCCTGCATCTATCCCAGTTTTCAGATTACATGTTTCAGATAAAGGGTTAATGGATGAAAGCTCTGTATGGAGAAAGGTGTTTCTGTAAAGTATAAAAATGCAAAGTGTTGGAAAATTGGAGGAAAAGAAGAAGAAAAAGGGAAAAAGAAAGTAAAGGCACAAAGTGCTTGGTTGAGGAAAGGAAAAGAAAAGGAAACAAGGAAAAGGGGGAATTAAAAACACAAAGTGTTTGAAAGAAAAGGAGGAAGAAAGTTTAAGAAAAAGGAAAGTTGTAGAAAAGGTGGTGAAAAGAATGAATGAAAAGGAAGAAGAGAATGAGAAGGATTAAGGAGCACATAGATAAATTCAATTGTGATCCTCCTCTTATCTGAATCTGATTCATCTAATCTGAACCCTTCTGCAACATTAAATCCTACCTTTAGCCAAACCTCATGCCAAGACATTTCCCTCCTCCTATACAGAATCCTATTCCTAACCAAGCCATACCACCAAAGTCTCTTTTGATCTACTTTATGGATCAGTGTCACTGTGGAAAGTGAGAAGATGGGCAAGCTTATGGTAGTTTAAGTACAGTGAAGATTGAGTGATGAGTACATCCTTAAACACTAGAGTGCAAGAGAGTTTAATTCTCACAATTTTTGAGAAGTTCCTAGTGAGGGGGTGTTTTGTGTTGAAAGTATCTGTATTTCATCTTTACTGATATGATGAAAGTCATATGATGAGGTTGGGCAAGTCATGGGAAATAATAGATTGCTTGGTTGTAAGATTGTATCATGGAATGTTGATCTGTCATAATTCAAATCTATCCTCATAAGTTCCATTTGTAGGAATCTCAAGTCCTTCTCTGTTTTTAAAGTTATTGCTGAGGACAACAATATTCAAATCTGGGAATTGTGATAAACCCTTAGTTCATCAGGTTTTTCAGCATGAATTAGTATCAATTTGTGTGATTAAATGATGGAAAAAGAGGTTAATATCCTAGAATGTCCTCAACTACAAGTTCAAGAAGCTTTATTGAAAATTTGTATTATTCTTGTAGGAAAAGCAAGATTAAAAGGCAGCTGGGAGAAGGAAGAAGATTCTGAAGAAGAGAAAAATTCTAAGTGTTGAGCGCTAAAACGTCCACACAGAACGTTTTAGCGCCCTGCTGCAGAAAGAAGCCAAAACTTGCTGGGGCTGAGCGCTAAAACGTCCACACAGAACGTTTTAGCGCGCTGCTGCAATCCGAGGACAAAAAGTTGCTGGTCTTGGGCGCTAAAACTTCCTGATCAAGCGTTTTAGCGCCCTGCTGTTGGAAAAAGACTCTGGTCTCCAACGCTAAAACGTCCAAACCAAGTGTTTTAGCGCTGGAGTCAGTTTGAAGCAGTTGGGCATCCGTCAAGCATGGACGCTAAAACGCTCACTCATCGTTTTAGCGCCCATGCTAGTTTTTCTGTTTGAATTTGTAAAACTATATAAGGCAAGGGCCTTCACTTGTTCAAAAAAATCTGGACTCTCTCTCCCTCTCTTACATCAGATTCTCTGATCTGACTTCTCTCTAAATTTCTTTAGGACTTAGTTCTTGTATTAGTTAGTTTCTTATGTAATTGTACTTGGAGATTGAAGATTCACTGCATGGAAATGGAGTTTGATCTTTCTTCTCTTGTGTATTCTTTAGTTATGTCTGAGTAGAGTCATTGTGGTCTGAATTCAATGGAACTTAATGATAATCTTATGTATGTTTGATTAATATGATGAAGTATTTTCCATGTGTTGATATGAGATTTTCTTATTCAATTCTTTCTACTCCTATATTTGGCAATCTCATCATCAGGATTCCAGTACTCAAGGGATTGATGCTAGAGTTCTGATTTAATCTTAAGACTTTAGTGTTTAATGTATGAATTAAGAAAGGAATCACCAAGGGATTGGGGTTTCTGATTAATGTATCTATCAGGGTAGTAAGGGATTACATCTTGATGATAAGTAAAAGGTTGATTAACATCACATGAAAAAGAATTCATCACATGTCAGTTTTTACATGAGTTTATTGTTGAGGGAAGTTGTTTTCTGACTACTTGTTTTTATTAAATCTTAATTCAGATTTTAGCATTATATTCTATTACTTCAAATCAATTTTCTGGTGACAAAACATTCATGATCTTTACAAACTTTTGTTTGAATCAAATTAGTTTTCTATTGTTAATTGGTGTTTGAATACAAATCTCTGTGGGAACGATCTTTACTCATCATTTTATTACTTGTACGACTAGTACACTTGCTAGATTCGCAACAGCTGGCGATCCCCATACCCTGAGGTAACTCAGGTTGGATCTCTTACAATTCCATATCTCATACGGTGTGGTCTGAACAGATTTAGACGATACCTTATTTAGAAGGTATGCCACTGTGTCTAAGGCATATCCCCAAAACAATTTTGGAAGTTGAGTATCACTCATCATAGACCTGACCATGTCTAACAAGGTCCTGTTTCTCCTTTCGGAGACACCATTTTGGTGTGGTGTGTAAGGTGCAGTAAACTGCGAGAGAATTCCATTTTCTCTCAGATAATCCTGAAACTCATGGCTCAGATATTCACCACCACGATCTGATCGTAATGTCTTAATCATCTTGCCACGCTGTTTCTCAACTTCATTCCTAAACTCCTTGAACTTTTCAAAGGCTTCAGATTTATATCTCATTAGGTACACGTACCCAAATCTTGATTTGTCATCAGTAAAGGTGATGAAATAGGAGTATCCTCCTCTAGCCTCTATAGACATTGGCCCACAAACATCACTGTGAATGAGTTCTAATAACTCACTAGCCCTATGACTCTCAAGCCCTTTGGGCTTGTGACAAGTCATTTTCCCAGCTAGACAAGATTCACATTGTCCATAGGATTCCAAATCCATGGAATCTAGGTATCCATTTGCATGCGTCCTAGACAATCTTGTTTCGTTTATGTGCCCTAGTCTACAATGCCAAAGATAAGATTGATTATCTATCCTAGGTCGTTTCACGACTATATTGAGCACTTCAGTTCCCATTTCCAGAACATACAATCCATTTATTAAAGAAGCAGTACCATAAACAATATCATTCGAAATGATAGAAAATGTACCATTCTTAATACTAAAAGTAAAACCATCTTGTTCTAAACAAGAAATAGAAATAATGTTTCTAAAAATGTTTGGAACATAAAGACAATTATTCAAATGCAACAAAAGGCTCGTAGGAAAAATAAGGTCGGCATCTCCAATAGAATGAGCAGCAACCCTTGCTCCATTGCCAACGTGGAGGTCCACCCTGTTTCTCTCCAATCTCCTTGGGCTCCTAAGAACCTGCAACATATTGCAGATATGAGAACCACAACCGATATCCAATACCCATGAGGTAGGATTAGCACAAGAATAATTTATCTCAATCATGAAAGTACCTGAGGTAGAAGCATCACCATGCTTCTTGTCCTTCACACTCTTCAGGTAGTCTGGACAATTCATCTTCCAATGGCCTTTCTTGCCACAATGGAAGCACTCAGCATCGTTTTTGTCCTTGGATGCACTATTACCCTTCCTTTTGCCTTTCTTCTTCTTGGGTTTTCCTTTGGGTTTAAGGGAGTCTCCTTTCGCAGGCTCCTTGCCCTTACCCTTTGCCTTGCTAGGCCCACCAATCAAAAGAGCATGTGTCCTATCCTTCTTGATAGACACTTCAGCAGTTGTTAACATGCTTAACAATTCAGGCAAGCTCACAAGCATCCCATGCATGTTGTAATTCATAATGAATTGACTGAAGGAAGGTGGAAGCGAGGTCAAGACTAAGTTATTACTTAGCTTGGCATCCATCACGAAGCCTAGATTTCCTAGCTTCTCAATGAGCCCGATCATCTTAAGAACATGACTACTCACAGACATGTTCTCAGACATCCTGCATGAGAACAATTCTCTAGAGGCCTCATACCTCTCATGCCTGCCTTTAATGTCATACAACTCCTTGAGATGTAAGACAATAGAGGGAGCATCCATATACTCATGCTGCTTTTGCAGTTCAGGCGACATGGATGCCAACATGATACAGACAATCAACACATTGTCATCCATGTGCTGTTTGTGGGCCTCGAAATCAAATTCCACGAACCCATCTTCCCCTTCCCTAGGAGCTACGGGTAATGCAGCATCCAGGACATAAGCTATTTTTTCGGCCCTAAGAACAATTCTTAAGTTCCGATACCAGTCCATAAAGTTTGAACCGGTCAGTTTGTTCGTATCGAGTATTGAGCGCAGTGACAGTGGATTAGTCATACTAAAAACTGAAAAAGGTGTAAAGATGATTTAATTAATATATTTAGACATGTTGTATAAACAAATTATTAAAGACTTTAAATAATTTGCCACTCCCACTATTTTATCTAAGTCAATGACCCTTCCTATTTGACTTAGGGTTAATCTACTTTTAGATTTTACCTTAGTGAGATTAAGAGTGCGATTATCTATTTTGACCCCCGTCTGTGACTGCAAGATTAATTTAAATAATGGGTTGATCCTCATCAACAGTATCTCATACCCTCTCTTAACATTAGGTTGACAACTCCTTGTCACTTAGTGGTGCATCTCATGCAACCAACCTAGCATTATTACCCTAAGCACATAAGCCCGGCTGAGCCTACAACTTATGTCTCAGTTAAGTATGAACCAGCACCCTAAGTGTCTAACACTTCTAATACTACTCTTACTCAACGAAACAGTGGGTCCCAACTGAGTTGTGGAGCACCACTATGTAGAGGAGGTTCGAGTAATATTGGTGGTGGGAGGTAATTATATGCTTAATAATTTATTCCTTTAAGGGTTCCTTTTATTTGGGGTTTATTAGGACTCATCACGCATTTATATTATTATCATGCTAGTCGTTATCCTATGTCAAACATCTATCGGATTACACTAGTCGTAATTGGACATACATAATAATACATTCAAACGCGATTTGTCCAATTCATGCATACTAGTCGTTCAAAACATAAAAACATACATGCATATAAAACAGTTTTATTTGAGATGGTCATGGTGCTCGTGCATTTGTCCATCTTGCTTCTCAAGCATCGGCTCCTCGTCGTCTATACGCCACTAGCCTAATTCTCTAATTACATATAATTAAAGTAACTCCAAAACATCTTTGGAGGGACAAATAATAAAAAATACAAAATACAAAATTCAAATTACAACTCTAATTAAAATAGAGCAAAATTACACATTAATTTGAAATTTGAAATTCGAATTTCGGGCACCATGACCATCCCCTTCCAAATTGCACCTGAAAATTTAAACAGCTTGCAAGCACATAAGATCAAATATTATATGAATATTTCCTCATATATATTTTGATAATGTAACAATTAAAATATCAAAGCAAGAATCAAAATTCAAAATTTTTTCAATTTTCTCCCAATGGTCGAATTTTGTATCTTTATGCATAATTCAAATCTTTGTCAAATCTTTCTCAAAGATCACAAAAATTAAACCATTTATTCAACCATAACTCATATGGCCGAACCATACATCATCATATACAAAAATTTTATTAAATAAAATCATAGAGAAAATAATGCATTTGAATATTCACACCATGGCAGAATCATATTCCCTTTTCAAAAAAATGTTTCTTTTGAAAAATTTCACAAAGAATCAAAACAAACAAAACCATGAGGTCATGTAGATATATGAACACCATAATCATATTTAACATGTTCATAAAAAAAAATCCACATGCAAAGAATTAATCTTTAACAAAAAGACCTTTTGACCGTGAGAAAATTAATTTCACAAACAAAGTACCATCACCCGCCGATGGTAAAGCGACTGGGCTTTGATACCACTTGAAAGTAAAATGGCCTTGAAGGCCGTAGCATGTGAGAGGGAAAACAAATTTTTTCATATGCGGAATTACACATGCAATCAAGAATCATGCTTTATGGCATGTGATGTTACCTTTGTTTGTGAGTTCAAAACTCCAAGACGATCAATGTTAGGTTTGAAGGGTTCAAACCCTCTAACGTTGATCCACACCACCCACGTCAAGATGCAAAAACACTTTCTTGAAAGCCACCAATTGACCACCACATAGAGGCTTGCTATGCGCTCAATAGGTGAAGAAAGGCTAGGTATATGTGTTTAGAAGAGTGAAGTCTCCAGCATGAAAACTTCACAAATATGGGAATGGTATATAGAAGAATTGGCTAGGCTCTTTTGAAAAACCTTAAGGAGGAACTCACCAACTAGGTGCACAAGAGAGGGAGAGAATTAGTGTATCAAATCAGAATTTTTACTTTACTTATAATGAAAGTGGCGCACAAGTGAGTGAGACAAAGGTGGAGTTGTTGCCATTCAAAAATCCCAACAACCTCTCCTTTGAATCCTCATAAGACTGGGTCTTTATCTAGTAAAAATTCTGAACCAATGGTCATCATATGACCACCAATTCATGCGCCCCTATTCAGCCCAAAAGGGTCCAGATACATTTGAGCTCTTGCATTCAAGTTTGAACCAAATAGCTCACTGATTCTCTCAACAACCAAATCTGATTGGAGCTTGTTGTTTTGACAAGATGACAATCATCTCCCACCAAAATGGCGCCTCAAATCAGCCCTTGGAGATCTCCATAGATCTTCTCTTGATACAAGGGATTTGTTCCAACAAGATCTCATCTTATCCTTTTGTTATGAAACAACTTTTCATAGCCAATTCAAACATTTAAATTCAAACGTTCAAACATTTAAATTCTAAATTCAAATTCAAATTTCAAATTCAAATTCAAACTTCAAATTCAAAATTCAAATTTCAAAATTTCAAATTCAAAATTCAAATTTCAAATTCAAAATTTAAATAATAATTAATTTAACTAATTAAATTAATTAGTAATGTCTTGGACCAACCAAGCCCATTAACAATACCATGTGCCCTCTCCCTCTTAGGTGGGCTTCCAAACTTCATCTTGGGCTAACAACCATTATTAGGCTCATTACCTTTAATGCTATATCATCATGACATTAAGGTGTTAGTGTGTGACCCTTTAGGTCCAACACAGCCACTGACATAAATAGGCTCGGGCCCAACAAGCCCACAACCCATTTAATGACAACACAGAGCACTAGCAATGCTTTGTTGCCCCAGAGCTAGTTAGATTAATGACTTGATCATCCTATTACACATATTTGGTTGCCGTATGTATTTCTTTTCGTCTCGGTTACCTTCCCATAAAACCTAGGGTAAGGAAGCGTATCAACCCTTGCGATTTAGGGTAAGCTTTATTCGAAATAGGGAATCTTCAATTTACTGTCTCTAAAGGCAGATCATCTCATGATCTCTTTTACTATGCATAGATTCCTGAGTCCCTGTAAATGTCATCCTGATTTCTCCGGTTTACAGATAACCTAATCTCTCACAGAGATTTGACGAATTCCTTCAACTTATCACCCTAGCCCTGTGCTCTTTCAGGAGAAGCCCAACAGTATACCTATGAGTCTCCATGTTTCAGGCAGACGAGGTATACAGTCAAAGCATGCCTTCTAGAACACAGTCTAGGTAATAACTTTTGGTCTAAGGAAAGACATACCCAAATATAAAGAGACTACTCTAATGATACTCTCTGTGAGATTTCCTCATAGAGTCTCTTTTGTGGGTCTGTTCAGTGCGAGCTATACCCTTATAGATCCACCCACGACTTTAGCTAAGACATCTCCATATCTGTAGCTCATGAGGTCTTTATCCGAATACAAGTAGATAAGTCGTGCTAGTCTTACCCGAGATCACTGATCCCCATTCTCAGTGTCTCTAGACTAGGAACATAAAATTAGGAATAAATATCCAATATCCTTGAATCCTCATGATCGTGATCTCATCACAGATACTCAAGATATACCTATTTTATTCCAAGGGGTTTATCCAGTCACTCATATAAAATATTAACAGTAATATTGAGACAAAATATGAAATAGGATAAATAGTGCTTTTATTTATTTGCGACAATACAAAGGTCCACATATGTCCTAATCTAATTAAAAGATTGTCTCTAGGACATCCATATACTAACAGGAAGATCACAGTTCTTGGTAGTGGAAAAGTTGGGTTCATTGATTATTCTAAGAAGGATAAGAGTAATGATCGTTCAGGTGTCAGGTTAACCAAAGAGGGATAAGAATTTAGCATCGTAATCTGACATAGAACTCGAAAATAATCTCAGCACGAAACACTGAAATTTATGTGATGGTTTAGAAACCTTCCTAAAGATGTTTGTTAGGAGACATAGAACATAATGAAGTACGGGTATAGATAATGCTTAAAAGAGCACTAGGAGCTTTATTGATTTCAAATAAGGCGTCAAGAAAAGGCAGAGTTCAGAGAGAAAGTGCTAGTGGTAATAATCAAAGTTCAAAGACTAATCCCGAGAGCCATTTTAGTTTAAATCATAATTTGAGAAATATAAGATTACAAGGATATTTTTTAAGGGAGAAAAAGAGTAACTCTGGTTTTTTTTTTCTCTGGCAGAGCGGGTGCATCCTCATTGGCAACATAATTGGAAACTCTTGTAGCTGCTGGCTTGACCATAAATTCTAAGAAGGAGACCTTTATTGAATTTTCCTTCCCATCCCACCTGAAGATTGGATGAAGGTTAATACCAACGGCTCATCCTCCTCTCAGGGCTAAAAGACTTGTAGTGGGGGAGTGATTAGAGGCAACAATGGACTTTGGAAGATTGGTTTCACTAGATTCTTGGGTCATGACAATGCTTTAATTGATGAGCTAAGGGGAATGCTCCATGGTGAGGAAGCCTGGGATAAGGGTTACAGGAGAGTGTGGCTTGAAGGGGACTCCATTGTGGCTATTGACTTCACCAACAACTCTCGGAGCATGGATCAAGGTTTTGCTGCCATTCTTCGAAGAATCCAAGACATTTTAAATAGAGACTAGGAAGTTAGAATCACCCACATTCATAGAGAGGGAAATGATGTTGCTGACTAGTAGGCTACTTACGCAACAATGGAAGATTGGGAGACTCACATTTTGGATGCTCCACCCCAGGGGTGCTTGGTGTAATAACCCAAAAATCTTGTACTCGATATTAGCCTAATGAAATGAAATGAAAAGGGATCAAGTCCATATTCAATGAACGAGTAGCTTTGAATAAGCAACATTAGTCCTAAGTTAGAACCCATTTTAAATAAGCTAATTAAAAACTTAGCCCAATGTGGTTTAAGGCCCAAATAAAGTTAAAGCCCAACCTACTTAAGAATATAACTAAGTTAAAGGATTCAAACCCAAAGCAATGCAAGCCCATTTTATAAGAAATGGCCCACTTAGTATCTAGACCAAGATTCAAGCCCACACCACCTAGCCTTGACCCAATTACAAATGGTCCAACACTTATTAACTTAATGGGCCAAGACACTCACCAAGCCCAGCCCAATTCAAAGGAACAACCCTAGATGAGGTGTCATCACATGATTGGAGGAATTTGAATGAGCTCCACCTCCCCTACTATGGCAAACTCGGCCATGACAAGAAGAAAAGGGAGTGGTGTTGCTTTCCACACTCCCTAGGCGCCACTTAAGGAAAGAATGGACAAGTAAGAGCTTGAGTAAGACACACTCCAAGCCTTAACCATGCATGTGATCTTCTCCAAAAAGTAACTCACCTTTTCTCCTTACACACCTTGGAGGGCGCACTCATGACAAGGAAAACGGAAACTTTCTTCTCCCACACTCCAAGCCATGCATGACACATCAAAGACTCATGAACCCAATACTTTCCTTATTCATGATTAAAAAGTAGATCCACTTTTCCCCTCCCCCTAGGAGAAATTGTCATCATGAAAGGAGTCAAGAGCATGACTTGTCTTACACACTCTATATTGAGTGTTGCACACTCAAAGCTACCTTATTCAACCTCCCTGCATTGGGAAGAACACCATGACACCTTAAGCTCCCACCCTCCCTCTTTATGCGAACCCCTCATCACTTGGTGCATGACATGGAGCTTGCTTGTTTTACACACCACACATTGAGTACCCTACACAACCATGACATATGCTAACCAATGATCTTATTAGTGAATCAAAGTTGAACCTTGTTTTCTCTACACTAGGCGTGAAATGCAAGGAGGAAACCCTCAAAATCCCTTCCTCCCCTAGATCCACGTGAAAGACTTCATGAAAAGGAGATGGAGTATAGAACACTCAAGCATGATTACCTCTCCTCCCCATGCGCACACTTCCCCAAAGGACCAAGGGGAATAAGTGAGTTATATGACACCTTGAGTGTCCTACACTCTACACACTCTCATTACCCCCTCCCCATGCTTATGACAACCTTGAACAATGTGAGGAGACTTGCTTACCCCACACTCAACCAAGACCTAGCCTATCCTATCCTAGGCATGATGATTAGGGAGACTTGAATAAAAAGGTGTACAAACAAAGACCTCTCCCCTTCCTAGCCGTACACTACCTAAAGAACCAAAGCAAGGACACACTCCCTCACTTCTAGCGTCGGCCACCCACTCATAAACAATAAACAAGTGAACCAACACCTCTCCTCTCCTCTTAGACTTACGTAAAGAGAGATTAAGAAGTGGTTGGAAGCAACTCTCAATCCTAGAAGACTACTTGAAGATCAAGTTGGAGTTATATTTTAGACATCATCTTTGAGGTAAGATTTCATGAGCCCTTCATCCCTTCAAGTGAGTAGAATAAACTCTAACTAGTTTATATCACTAGATCTTGGACTAATAAAGCCATGCATGCATCTTTCATCTTTAAAATCACCTCTTAAGTATATCATCTCTAAGTGGCCGAACCTCAATGGTATGCATGCACCCTCTAAATATTCACAATATTTACTAAGCAACCTAACCCTAAATGACCGAATCTATATGTACCCGACTAGATATTGAATATGTTCTTTAAGGTAATATGAAAAGTGTTGAAGTAGATGTTTTAAACAACATGTAGGAAAGCATTACTTGAAGAATCACCACCTAAATGGCATTAACCCTAAATGGCCGAACTTGATGAGTATTAGACCCATGAACATGTTGTCAAAATTATCTCTAGGCATGCACCCCCTAAGTGGCCGAACCCTAATAAGCCTAAAAGGGAAATATGTGAAGGTTTTCTTAATACCGTGATGTGTGGCCGAAATATATGCCATAGAATATGACTTATGCATGAAAACAATTAGTAAAAATTATCTTCTAGGCATTTTCATCCTTAGAAAGCCGAACCTATGACATGAAGAATATTAAAGTTTAGATCTTTTAATTTTAGAACCATGTACTAAGGTTGAATATGTGGCTAGGACAAACCAAAGCTTGAAAAGAGATCCAAGATACTAGGACCTTCATTTGGCCGAATCCATCACCTACGGGAAGAATTTACAAAGCGAAAAAGGGTAAGTGATTTATGGTTGTTGAAGCGGCTACCCTATGGTTGCCACCCCTTTATGTTAAAGTGAGGTTTGACTGCAATATGTTATATGATGCATTACATGATATGTTTGGTTGTTTGGAACTAATGTTTATTCATGCAAGTTTTGTAAGATGGCCTGTGCACTAATACCACAGAGGCAACCTGACGAGGAACCTGGGTATTCGTCCATAAGACCATGGAGAGTAATTGCCATGGCAGGATTGGTATGATGATATGAAAGCATGATTATTTTCCAAACTATGTTTCCAATGTTTTGCCATTCTATTATTGTACATGTTATTATGTGACTATTGCAGGAGTAAGCATCATGGTTTGGAGGTTGCTCCAACTGTGAGTCCTTACTGAGACCCCCAATCTCACCCCTCTTTGGGGAAACCCACTTTCAGGTAAAAATAACCAAATGGGTAAGGCAGGGAAAGAGGTTGGTACGAGTTGAAGAGGAACCTGCGCAGCCATGTGCAGATAAAGTTGATAATACACCATCCCTTGTAGATAGAGTTTTTAATCTAATATTTGAAGGAAAGCGGGAACTGGCAAACTATATTATGGATCAGGAAATGGAATCCCTATGGATTGAGGGTGCACCTTACTAAAGATGCACTAAAGATTTTAATTTGGATGACTGTAATAGACTATGCCACTTAGACTATTTTGAACAATTTATATGCGTTGAAGTACGATATTTTGGACGTTTATGTTTTATGGACTATGAAATTAGTAGGAAAGATTAAGTAACATAAGTTACTACCCGCATAAGACACTTAAGTAACTACCTACTGGGTAGTAGTCAACACTAAAATTATGATCATGTAAGTGAGCCCCTAAAATAACGCATAAGTATAAGCAGGGTGACCAAGTAGAGATTAACTTGTAAGTAGACCGTAGACAAAGAAAAAGAGAAACTCATGACTAGAGGAATAGATAAGTTAGGGAAAAGAACGAAATTAATTCCCATTAGTAAATCTTAAGTTAACCACGCTTAAGTACATGGATTCCGCGCATTGAATGTCAAGAAATGTTACACCTTTGATGGCCTTATTAAGGGTGTTACACTTGGAGCTGTTAGATATGGACTTTAGGGGGCTTGCTACCCCCAAATTAATCTCTGAGTAGGGTTTTTTTCTTTCCATGTATTTCCAAAAAATAAAAATAAAAATGAGCACAAGAGTGATAACATAAATAACTTAGGTTCTGAACGAGTCCAAATCTTCAGCATTTGGCATACATTAAATCTAACTAATCCCTCTTCTTATTTAACACTATTTACCAAACACCCTAGTTTGAATAGTCCAAAGTTTGAAAAATTTAGATACTCTAATCTAGCAAAAGAATGGAGGCTTTTGTTAAATCATATCCAAAATTTAGTAGCTGCCAAGATAATTGAATGCTAAAATGGCACATGGCTTTTCTCAACAAGTAGGATACAAATCCGATCAACAAACTAACCCTGATGTAATGATATTGATAACGATCAAACACTATACATGTTTATAGAAAACACTATACATGTATCAATAGAATTAGAGTTTAATTAAGAAGTCTCTTCAAGAATATTCAGAGCATGTTTCCTCTGAGATATCACAACTCCATCTTTAGATTGGGCCACCTCGATTCCCAAGAAATATCGAAGTTTCTCAAGATATTTGGTATGAAAATGATGACATAAATATTGCTTCAACTGAGTAATCCCATGATTATCACTACCTGTGATGACAATATCATCCACATACACCACCAAGTAAATAGACCCGAAAGCTATATGACAGAAAAAATAGAATGATACACTTCACTCTGAGTCATACCAAATTATTGAACAACACTGCTAAATCTGTCAAACCAAACTCGTGAAGATTGCTTGAGACCATAAAAAGACTTGCGGAGACGACAAACAAGACCTGACTCCCTTTGAGCAACAAATCCAGAGGTTGCTCCATATAAACTTCCTTCGCAAGATCACTATGAAGAAAAGCATTCTTAATATCAATTTGATAGAGAGGCCATTGGCGGACAGAAACCATGGCAATAAAAAGATGAACAAAAGACATGTTAGCCAACAGGAGAAAAAATGTCACCATAATCCAGTCTAAACACCTGAGCGAATCCTTTCGCCGCCAATAGGGCTTTAAGGCGATCCACTTGACCATCAGGATCCACTTGAGGGACCAGATCCCGTAAGCTATTGTGTTGAAGAGCACTTATTTCACTTTCATAGTCTGTCTCCATCCGGAATGTGAAAGTGCTTCACACGTAGTCTTGGTAATAGATACAGAAGACAAAGAGGAGAGACATGCAAAATACCATGCAGAAAGAAGATGGTAACCAATATTAACTGAATACCTGGTAGGAGGGCGGGTACCATGAGTACCTTTATGGAGAGCAATGGGAAGGTCACTAGCTAAAGGTGGGACCGAAGCCAAGGGAGAAGATGCAGTCAGATGTGAACCCACATAAACATCAGGAGAAACATGTAACTCATCAGGAGAAGAGGTGATCGAAGAAGAGTTTGACACAGGGATTGGGAGAGGCAGAATGTATTCAAAGGAGTCGGCAGGGAGAGATGACTGAATAGAACCAGAGTCCATAGGAGAATTAGTAAAGCCAAAAAAAGGGACTGATTCAAAGAAGAAAACATCTGCTGAAATAAAATATCGATGTAGAGTCAAAGAATAGCAACGGTAACCCTTTTGAGATCGAGGATAACCCAGAAAGACGCATTTACGAGACTTAGGAGCTAGTTTATCGAAGCCTGGACCGAGATGGTGAACAAAATACGTAGAACCAAAGACATGTGGGGTCAAAGGATATAAAGGTTGATGAGGAAACAAAATAAAGTGAGGTACCTGGTGATGAAGAACATAAGAAGGCATGCGATTAATGAGATAGCATGCTTTGAGAATAACATCACCCCAAAACTTGTAGTGAACATTGCCATCAATTAACAATACGCGAGTAGTCTTAACAAGGTGACAGTTCTTGTGCTCAGAAGATGGAGCAATGGAGGTAGTAGATCCAGATACTTGCTTCTCAGACCACTAAGTCGCAAGTTCATTAAGAACATATGTAGGAGGTTGTGGAGCATAAGGCAATCCTGGATCAGAAGCAATAGAAGGAGCTTGAGCAATATGAGCAGTCCAAGGAGGCTGAGGTGGCTTTCCATGGAGCTTGCAACAACGGTCAACAGTATGATTGGTCTGATGACAATGAGTGCAAAGTAACCGACGCTTAGAGAGTTTATATCCACGACCATTGGGACCAATCAGAAACTTAGAAACCGAAAAGATGGAAATAGAACCCATAATGACCAAAAAAGAGAGACCAAGAAATAAAAAATGTCAGATCACAAAACTAACCGGAATGAGGAGATCTATGTGTCACTAATAACAAGGTCAAAACTCCAAAACAAGCTCAGATCCAGAATCTTCTGGAGGGGGGAGAAAAACCCAACCGGTCGCCGCTGGAAAAGCTCCCCCATGTGCTAGCTAACTGAAAGGAGGCACGTCATTTCCACGCGTTCATGAGGGCGCTTGCATGATCGTATTGAAACAGGACTTAGATAGAAAAGATCGCGCAAAGGAGATGATCACAACAATATGTGGTTTTCCTGGAAAAGCCACCAGACAACAGTGGTCAATGGTGGAGGAATGACAGTCAACGGGTATCCGACAACGGTTCTCGATGAGAGATGGTCGGCAACAACACTAAGACGGCCTAAGAACAAATAAGATGTGTGGAAACTGACAAGGAGACAATTTTCGAATTTTTTTTGAAAATACGATGAATAATGGATTCGTCGGAAAGAATAAGCGGATTAAGGTTCCTCTCGTTATGTTCTAGATACCGTGTCGAGAAACAAGAGAAGAAAGGAATATTAAAATAAATTCATGTATTGAATTGATACAGGAGTGCACAATATATAGAAATTCTAATGGTCTTAGACCATACCTAACCTAAATCCTAATGAAATATGAAACTAATATTTACAAATAAACAAATAATATTTCCAACACTAAGATTGGAGTAAACCCATAAAGAAATCCCACAAAACAACCAAATCTTCATCCAATGCAACTCAAATGCATATAAGGCTTCAAACATGAACCCAAAGCATGTCAAAAGATCTTAGTTTTGAGGTCTAAGAAAATTATGATATGCTTTTTATCTATATTTATTTCGTAATTGAAAAAATATCATAAGGGCTTTAAGGGCGAAGGACTGAAACTTAAAAGATAAGTAATAAATAATATGAGATTATTGCACTATCCAAATGCAGGAGGACCAAAGTTCAATGAAGACAAATTAGATGGATGTATGAAACTAAGGGTAAAATGGGCAAGTTAATCTAATTACTAACAATATTAAAGGTAAACTGTGTTGGGCTTCCTCCTTCAATGCTAAGCCCAAGCCCATTTGAGGGGTTTCCTAAAAACCCTAACCCTAATTTCCACCTCCTCTATATATACTATTTAGTTGTGGGTAGAGGCTAGGTCAGATTTGAGAGAACAAATTTGAGAGAAAATTATTTGATTGTTTGAGTAAAGCTTTATGCTTTGTATTTGAGAGATCTCTACAGAGAGTTTGAGTGAAACATCTCTAGGGTAGTTTGATTATCACCATTGTTGGAGAGGTTGAGTTAACCACCACATTGGTGTATTTGATTCGTTGTAACCATTATTTTCATAGTGGATTTTTGATCTGGACTAGGCCCCGTGGGTTTTTACTTCTTCATTGAAGAAGGTTTTCCCACGTTAAATCTGGTTGTGTTCTTCTTCTCTCTCTCCTGTTTTCGTTTCGATTTTCCGCTGCGCTGCCTGACCTGGTGAAATTCGGGCAGAGGTATTGCCGAGATCCGAGATCAGGATCTTGTTGATTGACTTCCGCACAAAGGCTGCTTAGCCGAGTTTGAGGGAACCGAGTTTTTCCCGACAGTGGTATCAGAGCCCGAGTTCGACGGGTTCTGAGGGAGACGAGATGGAGACCAGTGGCATAACTCATGATGGAGATATGTTCAAGTTGACCGCAGACAACTTCACTTATTGGAGACCAATGATGGAAGATCATCTCTACTGCAAAGATTTACATGAGCCCATTATCCTTGATGAGAGACCGGCTGACAAAACTGATAAGGAGTGGGAAATCCTGAGTCGGAAGACGGTAGCCACGATCAGGAAATATATTGATAAAAGCCTCTTTGAGCACGTGTCCGAATTCACGAACGCGTATGAGTTTTGGACGAAGCTGGAGTCCATGATACAGAAGAAGACTCCCAGGAACAAAGCACACCTGGTTCGCCGACTTGTTAAGCTTGAATACTAGGATGGCATGAGCATGATTGAACACCTGAACACCTACAAAGGTATTGTGAATCAGCTGTCAAAGGCTGATATGAAAATTGATGAAGAATTGCAGGCATTGCTGCTGTTGAGCTCACTGCCAGAAAGCTGGGATACTCTGGTGGTGACCCTGAATAACTCGACTCCCGGGGTAGAAGCAAAAGCCGGGGTAGAGGTCGTGACAGACGAGATAAGTCCAGAGGTCGGTCAAAGCCGAAATATGATTTGAAGTGCTTTTACTGTGGAAAGACAGGTCACAAGAAGCCAGACTGCTGGACCCTACAGAATGATGAGAAGAACGAATCTGTGAAGCCGGATCAGATTATTCCCAAGAAGAAGGAAGACAAGAGCACCAATGCGGTGGCTGCAAACCCTGATGCCGATATATTCCTCCTAGGTGAGGATAATTATTTGAATGTTGCATATGATGACTGCACCTGGATTGTTGACTTCGGTGCCTCCTTCCACGTTACTCCACACAAAGGTTTTTCTCCTCTAATCGAGGTGGTGATTTTGGAGTCGTGAAGATGGCAAATCAAGTGACCAGCAAGATTGTTGGTGTCGGTGATGTAACTCTGACCACAGATGTCGGATGCCGACTTGTGTTGAAAGATGTGAGGCATGTTCCTGACATGCGTTTGAACCTAATCTCGGTAGGCAAACTTGATGATGTCGGGTTAGTGAACTACTTCGGTAGTGTTAGATGGAAGCTGGCCAAGGGAAACTTGGTCGTGGCCCGAGGTAAGAAAGAAGGCTCCTTGTACGTGATGGAAGGAAAGATCAATGCGGAGAAGCCAATTCTATTCGAGATGAACCTAGCTTGGAGCTATGGCACAAGCGCCTCGGCCACATGAGCGAGAAAGTGCTACAGATCCTAAACAAGAAAGGATTTCTGACCGGGTTCAAAGGCCAAGCGTTGGAGAGTTGCACGCACTGCCTAGCTGGAAAGCAGCACCGGGTTTCTTTTGTGAGACCGGATCAACCTAGACGACGCAGGTATATTCTTGACCTCGTCCATACTGATGTCTGCTCCATGTCGGAAAGATCCCTTGGAGGAGCTCAGTACTTTGTTTAATTCATTGATGACCATCCCCTCAAAGTGTGGGTGTATTTGTTGAAGTCTAAAGACCAGGTACTCCAATCATTTAAAGAATTCCATGCTATGGTTGAAAGGGAGACTGACAAGAAATTGAAGGTGGTCCGATCTGATAATGATGGTGAGAAATGCGGCTCATTTGATGCATACTGCAGAGCAGCCGGGATCCGACTTGAGAAGACGCCCCCCAAGACTCCACAGTTGAATGGACTGGCTGAGAGGATGAACAGAACTATTGAAGAGAAGGTACGAAGCATGATATCCAATGCCGGGTTACCGAAATCATTCTGGGGAGAAGCCGTCAAAACCGCTGTTGACTTGATCAACCTCTCACCATCACGGCCACTTGAAAGAGAAATTCCAGAAGAAGTCTGGACAAGTAGGAAAGCGGCCTACACTACTGGAAAAGTCGCAAATAGCAAGGGAAATTTGCGAGGGAAAAATTTCCTTGCAAACTGCGACGGAATTTGCAAGGGAAAAACAGTTGCGAGGGAATATAGGCAAGATTTCCGTTACTACATTGCCGTCGCAGAATCCCTTGCAGTTCGGTCGCAATTCCGTCGCAATTTGCAAGGGAAATTTAATCCCTCGCAAGAATCATAAGTCTGTGACGGAAACAGCGAGGGACACAATTGGCGACGGAAGTTCCCTTGCAAAATTTAGGATCTGAAAATTGCAACTGAAATTTCGCAATTTCCCTCACAAATTCCCTCGCAAATTGCGAGGAAATATATTCCTTCTCAAGTTCCCTCGCAAGTTGCGAGGGAATATATTCTCTCTCAAATTCCCTCGCAAGTTGCGAGGGAATATATTCCCTCCCAAATTGCGAGGGAAAGAGGGAATATATTCCCTCACAAAATTCAAAAATAATATATAAATCAAATTTAAAAGGGACAAGGGCATAAATTGGTCGCCGCATCATGCGTATGGGAAAAAATCATTAAATATGTCGCCGCATCCTTTATGGCAGACATTGAGTGCATGTAGTGACAGTATTGCCTATGTCAGCTAGTCATAGGAAAGATAAGACTCTGTTGATATTTAAGATGTGTGTAAAAGTTGTTCAATAATGAGAAGGAGAGAAAAATGTCTGAAAGATTCCTGTTCCAACCACCCTCGTCGTCATCACTGTACAAATTAAATGAAAAGTGACACATGCTTCCGATGCCATCAAAAAGGGCATTGGTCTTTGTAGTTGGGCTTTAACCACTTAATTAAAAGTCAAGTCCAGCCAAATAAAGAAAGCTAGGGTTCCCAATTCAAGATGTTTAGCATCCTTTTGAATGTGCATGAATAGCGTTTTGAAGACAAGGGAATATGAAAATCAGTCACTATAAGAGAAAATAAAGAGAGCCATTTCAGAAACTTCACAGAAGAATTGAAGAAGGAGTAATCTTTGATCATTCTACGATATATCTTTCATGTACTGTTCGGTCCAGCTGAGATTCTGTTAGTAGCATCACCAGAAATTTGAAACCAACACTACTATGTGTGTACGATTCTACTGCAGGCAACAATCTTGAGAGAATGTTTTTTTTTTCTTAAGTTCACTGTTGGATCGTGCTGAAATACTTTAAGCAAGAGTTACACTCATTATACTTCATATCTAACGGTCAGTTTGTCGATTGGAGCTCACACACACACATATAACTTTGAATGTGTGTGAGTAGCATTTTACTGACAATAATACAGGCGAAATCAATCACAATAAGAGAAAAGTGAGAAGAAACCTTCAAAAAATAAGCTAATTCAAGAACAAGAATGAACAGTCCTTGATCATTTTTCGATATGTCCTCATCTACCGTCTGATCGAGCTGAGATTTTGTTGGCATATTCCTGACTCATCATTATTCATATCCAACGGTGGCATTTCTGGTTGGAGGCCTGTAGCATCACGAGAAATTCCAAACCGCAGTGGTTTGTGTGTAGGATTCTGTTTTAGGCAGCGATCTTGAGAGGGAGTTTGTTTTTCTTAAGTCCACTGTTGGATCGTGCTAAAATACTTTAAGTAAGGGTTGCGCTTATTATACTTTATATCTAACGGTCATTTTTTCGATTGGAGCTCTCAAGAGGAATTTCTGCAACTACTTTATACGGTGAGGACTAAGGAGGATACAGAAACAGAAAACACATGTATATATTCTTAATTTTTATTTTCTCTTTATATGGCCCCACATGGGACTCACATATTTTTATAGCAGCATAGGTGATCAAATTATCTTGTACAATATGAAAAATATTAACCTCACACACATATATATTTTCTTTGATTTATGCTACAAAATATTATGATGGTCCATTTTTACTTAATTATATTAATATTTTTCTATTTCACTATAATTGTGAATTTTATTAATAGAATAATTTTTATTGTTTAATTTTCTATTTTTGATATTTATATTCTATTGAATATATATATTATTTTTTTAAAGTCTTTATTCGTATTATTTTTTATTATTATTAATATTATACCCTATCTATTATATTTTTTAATTTAATATTTTTTTTTTGTTTTCGTATTCTGTACAAATTTTTTCGTTTTTATATTTTATTCTATGTTTTAGGATATTGTGTGGTAAGTTAGGTTAAAAAATCACTCTATTTTGCTTTCGCTCTCATTTTTATTGCGTCCCTCCAATTTTTCCTCCCACTCACATTTCCCTCCTTTCACTCTCCAGTGGTTTGGCTCCGTCTGGTTCCTTAGGGTCACGACAAATTTTTGCGACCCATTTTCATTTCCTCTCTGCAAAAATTGTGAGAAAGACGACGCCTTTCATTTGTATGGGTCTCTGTATGTACTCAAAGAGAGTGATTAAGCCCTTTTGCGTTTAAACACCTTTGTATGTACTCAAAGACTGAGTTCGAAGCGACTGAGCAGAAGGTTTTAGTGAGAAAGAGAGTGAGCTTTTCAACACAGAGAGTGGGGAAGATTCAGAGATTTGGAAGGCGAGGTTGGTTTTTGCAACTAAGGGAGCTTTTTCATTTAAGGTGCATATTTTTTTCTGATATATACTTGTACTCATTTAAGGGTTTGACGCCATCGCAGATTGGTGTCATTCTTTGAGACTCTCACGGTATTGCTCAGGCGAAGAGTGTCACCGCCAGCAAAATCCTGCGGATCCTCAAACCTCACAGTATGTTCTTTCTGTTTTTGCATTTGCGTTTACAATTTGTGTTGTTTTAGGTTAATATAAGAATGTTTTGGGGGTGTTGATTTAAGGGCCGGCGCTTGAAATTATGGTGTATCTTATGAATTGGCTTGAATTTTTTTTAATTTGTATTATATCTAGGAATTTTACTTCTCAAGAGTGGATTCTGCACTTTTAAGAAGTGGTTTTGATAACAATGAAGCAACCCGAATTCTTTTTGACAAGCAAAACTAGTCATTTTTTTCCTCACTGGTTCAACACAATTTTTTCAAGGTTTGTATTTTCTTTCCCTAAAAATTCCAGCAACCAAAATCGTAATATCCTAGGATACCCTTCGAGCATACTTTTGACTTTCTCTAAGCTCAATCCAAATTGTGCTTCCTTTTTCAACAGATTTACAGAGTAGGAAACAACACACCCTTTGCATTTAACCCAATTAAAAGTGGTAGCTTACTAGCAATTACACATAAAAAGGAAACCACCCAAAAAATAAGAACCCTTTGATTAATGAAATTGGAAAATTTTATCAACCACATACTCCTAGATAAGCCAAAGTAGATGAGAGAAAGAAATGGCTTTCTTTCTTATAGTCATAAAAGTAATGCATTAGAAGTAATATAAGGTGGTTGAGATTTGGAAATTATGTGTTGGAAGATGCATGGTCTAGTGTATCCGAATTGGTAAAAAGATTAAGCTTTGATATTTGAGATGTTTATTTTCTGGGGAGTCTTTAATACATGCCAAGTGAGGTTGAAGTCTTTGCAATTGCAGATTTGCAGTAGTAGTGCAAGACCACTAATGCCACGGAACATCATTTGACCCTTAACCTTAGAACCTCAACAGGTTGTACCTTGAACATTTCTGTTCAGCATTCTTCCAAATTCCAGGTTACCTGAAATTTAAATGACAAGGTTATTTTGATTTCTGAACCCAATGATAACATGTACCTTGATTGACTCAAGCATCATAAGGATCTGATTAAGGAAGGTTATTGACTTAATTGTTAATGTGATTATCCTCTGTGAGGTGTTGGCAGTGATTTGATTTGCTAGTTAAATTAGTGATCTCATTTAATTTTGAAACCAATCAATGGCAACAACTGCTTCTTGAATCTTGAGTTATCGGGTTGTTATTATTTTGTTTCTTACTTTGCCTTCAAAGTATGTACTCTTTGTAGAACTCAGACTTTCTAGCAGCTCTATCATATTTTTGGATCTTAGTTACCTCTTATGAACACCCTCTGCCACTCTCTTTTCCCCTCATAAGCATTCCCATTTGCATCCCCTGTGTCGGCAGAAGAATTAAAAAAATTGTCAAACTTATACTGGTTCATCTGATAAATGGATGAGTGGGAATACCTATACTGGCAGTAAATTCTAATGGAAAATACTGGTAGTTGGCTGCATGAGTCCTTCACTTCAATCCTTTTTCTTTTCTGTAATTCAGTCCAATTCATGGATAAATCGGGGATTAAATTTTCCAAAGGGAAAATAATCGGGCAGTGATGTTATGTAGGTTGATCTTCCATCAATGGTGTATTTTACTTTGTAAAGTACTCTACATCAATGTTACCTTGATATCAAACTAATTTGGGTCGTCGATAAACCCATAGAGCAAGATACATTGTAAAGTACTCTAGGGTGTCTAATCTGTCATCATGTTGGGTTTGGGGATTAATTATCTTTTAGCTAGTATGTTGTATCAAAATATAAACCAAATGAAAACATACAAGAGCTTCATGTGAAAAAGCTTTAGTATGAACTTACAATATGTTCTTTCGAATCTTGAGTGCTTTCTTGCATGGTTGCTTTTAATAACTTGTATCCACCTTATTCTTTGGTTGTGTCTTCCAATGCTAATCATAACTTCATATAATAGGCATGCAAATTTACACAACTTACAATTTATCAATAAAATTACATTCTCTAATTAAACTAACAACTAGCTACATAATCTACCAAAAAAGAAATCCTTATTATTTTTATTAAAGAAGAAAACACAATATATAATTCGAAATAAAATAACTTACCAATTAGTAACAAACTAAACCTAGGAAATTATCACAAAAGAAATAACAAATCCGACAATCACATCATGCCATATAATTAATAAAAAAAGTTAAATCTAAACCAGCTAAAGGTAAAAAAAAGTCTAACGTCTTTTATATATTATCATTTTTTTACAATTTTTTTAATTCCCAGTTTCAACTTATTTGGTTATGTTTTCTATTTTTTTTAATATAAGTACCTAACTAAGCTTCTATACTAAATTAAAAGAAAAAATGAAAAAAGGAAGAAAAAAAAACACACAATCTAATTATCAGTCCAAAGTGAAAAACGCTAGATTCTAAAAAGATTTTTTTTTTTTTATACAATTTAACAAAAGGCCCAATGATCCTCTCCTACTCATAGTTTTGATTAAAAACAAAAACAAAAAAGGCTAAAATCTTTTTTTCTAACTGAACCTCATACCACCTAAAGTTTTTTTTTTTTGGTCTAACTACATACCCAACAGCCCATTCCCAACTATCATTATATTATAGCCAAAAAAAAAGAATGAAAACCAAATATAAACAAAAGGGAGTGTTTGTACATGAGATTGAGCAAACTGATTGACCCTTCGGAGTGATGTTACGAGGCGGTTGCTTGCATATAAGGTAGTGACTATGATTGAGGATAAAGCTCAGCAACACAATTTGGCATCGGCTATGCTTCCCTTGATTGTGTAGCAGAGACAGAGACAGCCTTGACTTACAATCTTTCAATTATAATTTGGCATCGGCTAAATTATTTTCAATTTATTATTTCAATATACGAATTTCTCTTTGACAGCTGAACTATTATCATTATTATATTTATTCATATACATACTATATTATCTTTTAATAACAAATGGTTGGCTTATTTGATGCAGTTGGAGACATTTCGTCATATATTCTCTTGTGCACATTTGCATCGACCATTCGCTGAGATTTTTTACTTCAGGTCTTTAGGGTAACAAATTTTGAATGAAAAATAATTGCATGCTTGTATTGTGATGACATAGCTTTATATATGTAATGCCCCATGTTGCATAGTATGTCCCCATTTTCTGGTGTACATTCTCATTCTCTGATTGCTCCCTCTAAACACATGTCCCTATCTTCTGTTGACAATCGTATTTCTATTTGCACATACTTATTTGCATTATGATGCATACCAAAGTAAACATGTTAAACCGTGTCTCGTAATATGTCCCATTTATCTTGTGTACTTTCCCATTCTTTGTTTGCTCCCCCTAAATGCATGTCCCCCATTTTTCTGGTTTACTACCCTCATTCTCTGGTTGCTTGCTAGAATTGTTGAATGCATGTGTTTGTTTGCCACTTACTGTAGTAAGTTGCATCATATATGTGGCAATTGCTCGGTGTTTGCTGGTATGTTTTACATGTCCATATGTGTGCTGGTTTTTCTTTACTTACAGGAAAATTATCAAAAACTTGAAGAGGAGAGGTCCGCACAGGCAGCGACAGACGGTCAATCCAGCTCCTCCTATTCCGATAATGGGAACATGTTGGTTACAGCTGAAGGTGGATTCAAGAAGAAAGGAAAGGTGGTCGGGCTGGGAGGATATGCTAGCCGACTGAAGCCTAGTAAGCGTCCCTCTACCCAGGTTGACAGTGTTTCTGCAGGTAAACTCAATGCATAGTTAATTCTTTTATATTTTCAATCTCTATTCTATTAATATTTTATTTTAAACATTTAACTTACTGTTTTATAATAATGTATTTGCAGATGAGCTTAAAAGGATGAAGGTGTCCCACTCCCCGATTCAGGAGCAATTGCATGCAACGAAGGAGCAATTGCATGTTATGACAGAGCAGCTAACTCAGCAAGCGGACTTTATGAAGCATCAAGCTGACATTATGAAACAAATGCAGGAACACCTCCGGCTTTTAATACAGGACAAGGAAGCCAACTGCAACAAGTAGAAGGGACCAGTGCCGGATGATGACCGTGATGATGATGACTTTGCTAGGACTTTAGAGGCATACTAGTTGTTGTTTGTATGTTTTACTTCTTTTAGGACTTCAGAGATATATCAGATATTTTTTGTATGTTTTATTTTGTTTACAACTTTAAAGACATTTTAGTTGTAGATTTGATGGTTGTTGTTGTTCACTTTTGTTGATATACTATTTAATTTTAATTAATTGTTTATCCAATATTTTTTTGGATTTCTGTTGCTCAATTTATGTATTTATGTTCATTTGGAATCCTTGTTGTTTACAGCAAAATTAACAAAAGTTTAATACATTTTTTTATTTTAATTCCAGAATTTGTGGTGGAAATTTTCAAAATTCCCTTGCAAAATTCGTAGCCTTTTGCGAGGGAAAATCAAAATGTTTCCTTGCAAAATTCGTAGCATTTTGCGAGGGAAAATAAAAATGTTCCCTTGCAAAATTCGTAGCATTTTGCGAGGGAAAATCAAAATGTTCCCTTGCAAATTTTGCAACGGAAATTTAATACACCCCTTGCAAATTCTGCTACGGAAATTTGCGGGGGAAATTATACTCGAAATTTTCGTCGCAATCTGCGAGGGAAAAACACTGTAGGTAGGTCTGTTGTTAGCGAGGGAAATTTACTTTTTTGCAAGGGAACTTTTCCGTAGCAATTTGCGAGGGAATTGTCATATGACAAATTTCCCTTGCAAATGTATTTGCGACGAGGGTTTTAGCAAGGGACCGTGTTCCCTCGCAAATTCCGTTGCTGACAGGTTTTGCAAGGGAATTTTGCTGTTTTGCAAGGGAATTTTTCCCTTGCTGATTGTGAATTTTCTAGTAGTGCTATAATCAATTGAAGGTGTTTGGATGCCGAGCTTTCGTGCATATCCCTAAAGATGAAAGGGCCAAACTCGATGCGAAGACAAAAGAATGCATCTATCTTGGTTCGCCGAGATGTGAGTTCGGGTTCCGACTTTGGGATCCAATCAATAAGAAGATCGTGAGAAGCCGAGATATGATCTTTCATGAGCATGAGAACATTCATGACATCTCGAAGCCCAAAGTCCGGGTTACTGTCAGACGTGAAGAACCCATCCCTCCTGTCCGAGCTGAAGCAGGGGGAGAAAATCAAGAAAATGATGATCAGCAACAAGCTGAAGATGACCAAGACACTGAGGTCCGAGTTGATGATGAGATCCGGGATGAGAATGATGAACCAGGTCCTCAAGCTGAATAACAGCCGAGATATCCAACTCGAGAAAGAAGACCCTCTACGAGATACCCATCTGATGAATACACCGTTGTTGCTGAAGACGGTGAGCCTCAAAGTTATGATGAGGCTGTGATGAGCTCAGAGAAAGAAGAATGGGAAAAGGTAATGCAAAACGAGATGAAGTCTCTGCACGAGAATCAGACTTATGAGCTGACCGAGTTGCCAGAAGGAAGACGAGCTCTGAAGAATAAATGGGTTTACAAGATTAAGAATGAAGAGAACGGGAAAAAGCCAAGATACAAAGCCCGGATTGTAGTGAAAGACTGCAATCAGAAGAAAGGAGTTGATTTTGAGGAGATTTTTTCTCCTGTGGTGAAAATGACCTCGGTCCAAACCGTGTTAGCCATGGCGGCTTCGATGGACCTCGAGGTAGAACAAATGGACGTGAAGACAACATTTCTTCATGGTGATTTAGAAGAAGAAATATATATGGAGCAATCTGAAGGATTCCAAGCTCCAGACCAAGAAGACTTGGTATGTCGGTTGAAGAAGAACCTCTATGTCTTGAAGCAAGCACCTCGGCAGTGGTACAAGAAATTTGAATCATTCATGATTGATCATAAGTTTGTGAAGACTGAAGCCGACCACTGCGTATTTGTGAAGAGGTATGAGGCATGAGACTTTCTGATCTTGTGGTTATATGTTGACGACATGCTTATTGTAGGAAAAGACAAATCGAGGATAGCCGCCCTTAAAAAGGCGTTGAGCTCGTCCTTCGTAATGAAGGACCTCGGCCCTGCAAAGCAGATTCTCGGAATAAAGATTATCCGAGATAGACAGAAGAAACTACTGTGGCTGAGTCAAGAGAAATATATTGAGAAGATTCTGAAGAGATTCAGCATGGACAAAGCTAAAACAGTGAGCACCCCCTTTGCCGGACACATAAAGCTGAACCAGAAGCAATGTCCGAGATCTGATGAAGATAAAGATAAGATGATGAAGGTCCCGTACCAATCCGCCGTCGGAAGCTTGATGTATGCAATGGTTTGCACTAGACCCGACTTGGCGTATGCTGTTGGAATGGTAAGCCGGTATTTGTCAAACCCCGGCAAAGAGCACTGGAAAGTAGTGAAATGGATCTTCAAGTACCTCCAAGGTACGACCGACTTATGTCTCCGATTTGGAGAAGGCAATGCCGAGTTGCAAGGCTACTCGGATTCTGATTTAGGGGGAGACGCCGACTCGAGGAAGTCGACTACAAGATATTTGATGAGATTTGCCAGAGGAGCTGTCTCTTGGCAATCAAGACTTCAGAAATATGTTGCACTATAGACAACTGAGGCTGAGTACATTGCCGCTACTGAGGCAAGCAAAGAGATGTTGTGGATGAAGAAGTTCCTCATGGAACTCGGCCATGAACAAGACAAGTACGAGCTGGGTTGTGACAATCAAAGCGCAATCCATCTTGCAAAGAATTCAACCTATCACTCCCACACTAAGCATATTGATGTGAGGTATCACTGGATCCGGGATGTGGTGGAAGGTGGAGAGCTCGAACTCGTCAAGGTGCACACTGACCAAAATTGGTCCGACATGATGACAAAACCAGTTCCAGCAAGGAAATTTGAAGACTGCTGTGAAGGAGCCGGGTTGATGCTAAAGCCGACGCATTGAAGTCGGAGGGGGAGATTTGTTGGGCTTCCTCCTTCAATGCTAAGCCCAAGCCCATTTGAGGGGTTTCCTAAAAATCCTAACCCTAATTTTCAGCTCCTCTATATATACTCTTTAGTTGTGGGTGGAGGCTAGGTTAGATTTGAGAGAACAAATTTGAGAGAAAAATTATTTGATTGTTTGAGTAAAGCTTTATGCTTTGCATTTGAGAGATCTCTACAGAGAGTTTGAGTGAAACATCTCTAGGGTAGTTTGATTATCACCATTGTTGGAGAGGTTGAGTTAACCACCACATTGGTGTATTTGATTCGTTGTAACCATTATTTTCATAGTGGATTTTTGATCTGGACTAGGTCCCGTGGGTTTTTACTTCTTCATTGAAGAAGGTTTTCCCACGTTAAATCTGGTTGTGTTCTTCTTCTCTCTCTCCTGTTTTCGTTTCGATTTTCCGCTGCGCTGTCTGACCTGGTGAAATTCAGGCAGAGGTATTGCTGAGATCCGAGATCAGGATCTTGTTGATTGACTTCCGCACAAAGGCTGCTTAGCCGAGTTTGAGGGAACCGATTTTTTCCCGACAGACTGTATGGAAAAAAAAACCACAGGGAGGTAATTGAAAAAAAAAAAAACAAAGTGGTGTAAATGATAACAAAGAAAATCACAGGTTTATGAACTTTTCCCTTTCTTTTGTTATAGTATGTTGAATAGATATTTTCGTTTCTCATGATCACGATAAATGAAAATTCTCAGCCTTTTATTGATACATTAGAAATTAAATTTTTTTTTTTTTTTACTAACGTAGGTTAGATCGTGCTTGAAGAAAATTAAATCGATTGGTCATCTAGATCTATTCTACGCGGGATATAAGGCATGGTCCAAGAAAGGCTCAAAAGGGATCACTAAAACTTCGAGGTTAAGGAATGCAGCTATCCCATGTATATACATGTAATCTTGTCGGTACACTGACACACGACATTAGCAACTTGAGTCCTTTATGACTACATGACATCAGCAGCTCAGGACTCGACAACCACCATAATAGCCAATGGCTAAGGGATAGATATTTGGTTCTCACAGCGCATATGAGGCATAACTCATAAATAGACATCTCACACACGTAATAGCTTGCAAGAGCCACCTCTATACACCAGTGAGGTTAATTGTCGCCATACGAAATGAGTAGGATGCTTAACTACTATATAAATAGAGGCTTTACAATTATCTTTCCAATTTTAACCAAAGCTTATAAATAAGATACTGACTTAAGCGTCGACGTGTCTTACTAGTACCCTCAAATCATCCCAATCAATCAAGAGATCCGACATTAAAGGCTCCAACCCATAAAGCATCTCGCCTAGCCACAAAGAATCCCATGGAACTATAATCTCGCAGCACTTGTTCCAACAAAGACCCAAAACACCTTTGGATCATGCTCAATCGTATGTAATCCAGTCCAAATATTATTAGACTGTAATTTTGGATATCTAAATAATTATTTATTTATTCTTTTCCCTCTTACAAATTCTATCATTAATTTTTTTTTTTGCAATTAATATATTGATAAATGGCTGTAATCTCTTATATAATGTGATAATGTTAAAATGGGCATGAAAGTGTCTATTAATTTATAATATGGGACCAAAGGGTCTCTATCATTTTTGAAAAATCCACACCGAACTTTGACATTTTATACAGTGACTCAAAAAATAATAAATGACATAGATTGAGACCCTGTACCTCCCAGTGAGGCTCCTGACTAGTATAAAAACAGATCAATCTAAGTTTATTATGCATCAGCCCCAAAATCAGTATGGCTTCCTTATCCATGCTAGTGCTGCTTCTTGTAGCTCTAATCCTCACCCCTCAAGGGCTTGCTAATTATTACAAGCCTCCTGAGTATAAACCTCCAATTGAGAAACCACCAGTGTACAAGTCACCTGTTTATAAACCACCAGTTTATAAGCCACCTATTGAGAAACCGCCAGTGTACAAGCCACCTGTTTATAAGCCACCACTTGAGAAACCACCAGTATACAAGCCACCTGTTTATAAGCCACCAATTGAGAAACCACCAGTATACAACCCACCTGTTTATAAGCCCCCGTATAAGAAGCCTCCGTATGGCAAGTACCCTCCAGCTGAAGAAAACACCCATTTCTAAAGCATGCAAAGGAGTCATGTTAACTACTCATATACTAAATAAGAGGTCCTGTTACCATTGCTTCGTTTTCTAGTATCCTAATGAGTTTTCTTGGCTTCTGTATTTCAATAATTTGTAAACTCTATGGCCAAGTCATGAGCATCATATATGTCTCTGAATGAAAATCAGTGTAATGCTCTGTGCTCCACATTATAAATAGAAGAATTTTATGATTTTGAGATTTTGTTGGTTGAATGATTAGCTAAATTATTACTATTATTATTACTAGTATGATTTTCTATTTATCTAACTAATTCAATTCGGACATTGTCAGACTTACTCAGGGTAGTTCTGTCAAAAGTATTACTCGAAATCAATTAAAGAAAATATATTTGAACCAATAATTATTGATATTCTACATCATATTTTTGACCATAAACAATTGAACACACTAGGAAAGGTTAATTATAGATTATATTTTTAGAGTAAATCTTTCAATAACGAATTAAATATATATAAATTATAGAAGTTTAGCCATACTTCAACATATATATAATTTACCCAGAGACATATTGGTTCATGGATGTTTAGCCAGAGACAAAATAATCGTAAATGGAAGTTTATATTTACTCTCTACACACCTAAATTAACATGCACTTAATTTAATTTAGCATAAAATCATGGTAGCTTAAGTTTCAACCACATGTGAGGGGCACAAACACAGTTCCTACCGTACGCAATGACTATAAGTTTCAAATACAGTACGCAAGCCAGAACAAATAACATGCAAGAGAAGAAGAATTACTGTTATGGCCAAAGATTTAATATCATCAATTCTTAGTTGATAGTGGTTGGGGACATGGGAGACACTTATCGTTTGTTGACTATACACAACCAAATAATGAGGGCAAAACAGCACTGTATGCACATGATGAGGATATAATTTCTTGGCTATATATGGATGTGCTGGCCAGTGTTTAATGTTTAATTTTTAGCTCAATTAAACATGTAAAGAAGGATTAGTTTCATATCAAAACAGCATCACAAACATCATAAAACCAAAAATAAAAGTAAACAAAAATCTCTCCTCACACACACACACACATATATATATATATATATATATATATGAGGCAGGATCATCTTACACTAGTGTAAAAATAGTAAGTCTTACACTAAATATTAACCATCAATTTTCTGCATCTAACGGTTAAGATTTATTAGGTCTCACTCATTAATTAATTTTTAATTCCCAATAAATCTCAATCGCTAGATGCACGGAAATCAACGGTTAAAATTTGGTGTAAGATTTATTATTCTTACACCGGTGTAAGTTGATCCTATCTCTCTCTCTCTCTCTCTCTCTATATATATATATATATATATATATATATATATATATAGTGCTTATCATTTCTCAAGCTGTTTGAGATAATTTTATCTCTGACTACTAAATCATAACCGTACAAAGATTGATCAATGGTAATGAAGGAAGAGAGAGAAAAAAGGAATCATATCCATTCAAAGGTGAATCAATTAATAGAAGGAAACAAATAAAAAAACGACGTAGTTTTGAGGGGTCCGGAGATAAATTTATCTTAAGTTGTCGGAGAAATATTTTTCTCATATATATATGGGCTTAACGTTTCTCAAGTTGCTTGAGATAATTTTATCTCCGGCTACTAAATCATAACCGTACAAAGATTGATCAATGGAGATAAAGGAAGAGAGAGAAAAAGGGAATCATAACCATTCAAAGGTGAATCAATTAATATAAGGAAATAAATAAATAAAACGACGTAGTTTTGGGGTGGCCGGAGATAAATTTATCTCAAGCTGCTTATATATATATATATATGGAAAAATATTTCTCAAGCAGCTTGAGATAACTTTATCTCCGGCTACTAAATCTTAACCGAACAAAGATAGGTCAATGGAGATAAAGGAAAAGAGAGAAAAAAGGAATCATAACCATTCAAAGGTGAATCAATTAATATAAGAAAATAAATAAATAAAACGACGTAGTTTTGGGTGGCCGAAGATAAACTTATCTCAAGTTGCTTGAGAAATGTTTTTCCCATAAATATATATATATATATATGAAAAAAATGAAAATTCAATCACTGGATTGTCTAGTGCACTGAGTTCTCCTACAAGAACTTAGTGCACTAAATATTATAATGGTGTTCTCCCGGAAGAACATAGTTATAATAATATTTACTATAACTGTGTTCTCGCTGGAGAACTTAGTGCACTGGATCAAATTTTATATCCAATCATTGTACACTCACTAAACCTATATATATATATATATATATATATATATATATATATATATATAGACACACAAAAACATCGTATCAAATGAAAAATAAGCTCGATATTATTCAATCTGAATAATTAAAATTATATTTAAACGAGATTGAATAGTCAAGCTCTCCTCTCACTTCTTATGTCTTGCACATCCCGTATTTCGTAGATAGATTTAAATAAAATTATTTATAATAAAACTTATCCTCTAATTCCCGAGTATTTGGATAGACCACATAAGCCATTAAGTTTTGGGAAGTTATGACTTGACCTTAGTCGAGAATTATAACTTAGCATTTAGACTTAAAAAGGTAAAATAAAAAAAAAACTCAGAAGCCCTAAAATTCTAATTTATAACTATCATAATCACATTATTTACTAAAAATCGTAAGTAAATGTTTAAATAATTTTAAAGTTGTTAGATTAGGATTAGGGTGTGCATGACAACCTTCCCAGAATCAATTCTTTTTTAATTTCTATTCCCAGGAACAGAAATGGATAGGAAACCCGTTTGGTAAAACTGGTTTATTTTTTTGTTCTCGGGATGAACCAGTTTAATTTTTGTTCTCGGGAACAGAAAAAAGAATCAAAAAAATTCTGTTTTTTGTTCCCGGGCACAAAATGAGAAACACTTATTTCTCACAATTACTTTTCACACTATCATCATCATCACCACCATCATCATCCTGACATGACCACCGCCACCATCGTCGCCACCGCCGTTGTACCACCAATGTCATCGTCACAACCACCACCACCACCATGACGCTGCCGCCGTCACCACCACCACCACCACCAACACGATGTCATCGCCACCACCTCCACCATGCCACCATCATCACCAACATTACCACCGCTGCCACCACCACCGCTGCCACCACTACCATCGCCGCAGCCACTGCCGTCACCACCGCCGCCACCGCCGCCGCCACCACCATTACCACCATCATTGCCACACCCCCACCACTATCATTGTCGCCTCCGCCACCACTATCACCACCACGCCACCACCATGCCATCACCATTATCATCACCACGTCATCGCCACTGCCACACCATCACCAACCACCACCACCACCATCGTCGCAGCCACTGCCGTCACCACCACCACCACCATGCCACCACTACCACGCCACCAACCATCTCCATCGCCGCCACTACCACCGCAGCCACTACCACCACCACAATCATCGCCACCATTACCACCACCACCACCACTGCCACCGCCACCACTACCATTGTCGCAGCCACTGCCATCACCACCACCACCATGCCCATCACCACTACCATCACCCATCATCGCCACTGCCACCACACCACCGTCACCAACCACCACCACCACCATCGCCGCAGCCATTGCCACCACCACGCCATCACCACCGCCACCACTACCACCACCACTATTACCACCATCGTTGCCATAGCCACTGCCGTCATCAGCACCATCACCACCATGCCATCACCATTACCATCACCACGTCATCGCCACTGCCACACCGTCACCAACCACTACCACCACCATCGTCGCAGTTACTGCCGTCACCACCACCCCCATGTCATCACTAACACCACCATGCCACCACTACCACGCCACCAACCGCCGCCGCCGTCGCCACTACCACCACCACCATCGTCGTAGTCACTGCCGTCCGTACCACCATTGCCACCGCCGCCACCACCGCCGCCGCCATCATATGAAAAGGAAAGTGATGATCCAAAAAAAATTATGCTTGATAGGAATTATTTTTTATTATATTATTTGTTGTGTTATCAAACACAATTCTCATTTTCAGAATAAAAATATAACATGTTATCAAACATATTTTTTTTCTTAGAAACTGTTCCAAGGCACAGAAATAGAAAAGAATTGTTTCTTTTCAGAAATAGTGCCAGGAAACAGAATGGTTGTCATGCACACCCTTAGCCTCCTACAGCACAAAATATATATAATTATGCAACATTGAAAAGGATAATTATAATAATAATTATAGTATATAGAAAAATTAATGGAGCAGGATCCTTTGACACCGGTGTCAAATGACACCAAATACTATCTGTTGATTTTCGTCAATCATCGATTATCATTTATTGAAAATTAATATTAATTAATAAGTTTGATTCTCAATAAATGATAACCGTTAATTGGAAGAAATCAAAGATTGAGATTTGATGTCAAATTTTAAAATTTGACACCAATGTCAAAGAATCATATCTGATAAATATATATATATATATATATATATATATATATATATATATATATATATATGGGGTTTACATTTCAGCAGCCGCTGTACGTGCAGCAATCAAATACTTGTCATATATATACTTGAAAGCATTAAATGCGGGGAATCATAACCATACAAACGATGAAAGCATTAAATGTGAGGAATCATAACTATACACATGTCGTTGTTGTACGTAAATCGGCTATAGAAATGATTTTACCATATATATATATATATATATTAATTATTAATATATAGAATAATAATTATAATATCTAACTGAACTTCAATATTCACTTCAAGGATGCAACGTTGCACCCAAATTTATCACTGGCGTCTGGAGGGTGATAAAATAAAGGATGAAAATAGGTGAATTAAGAAACATACACTACCAATTAACGGGCTGAAAATTGCCATAAATTTGATTTTTAATTGATCCTATTAAATGATTCCTTGAATATTTTTCCCAAGTTTTAATAATTTGATCAAGACTCTAACATAACAACCCTAATTGTAAAATTTTGATATTAGAGGATTATTATGAAGACCTTAGGGTTATAAATAGAATGAGGATGAAATTCTAAGAATTTTGATATCTATATTGATAGTATTCTAAACAGGTGGATTTTCATCTGTTATTTTTTACTGCTGACCCAATAACAGTCAGTAGAATAGCTCCAATTTAGCAAATTTGAGTTGAAGAGCTATTTTGATGATATGATTATCATAAATGAGGTTAGTATATGATTTGATGAAGTTTGATATCAATATTGGGGTATTTTGGGAAAGTCACTTCTGCTGAATATTTTGTACTGCTGTAGAAGCAGCCAATAGAATCCCGGAATGAGAAAAATATGAGAAAATGGAATGAAAGACCAATATATGCCTAACAAGTCATAATTAGACCAATAATGTTAAAGTTAAGAAAATTATGAAATCCGGATACAGTTAATAACACCGGTAAAGACTATAGTGTAATTAAACAGCTGTAAGTGGATATGTGATCTACTAATCAAATTTTTAAGTTAGGAACATGATAGTTAGACAAACTTAATATTAATTACTTAAAGTTAGAGTCTTGGATGTTTCTGGGTAGAAATTTGATAACAGTTCAGAGAAAAATTACACTAGGTGTCACTAAAGGACAGAATGTCACTTAAGTGACTTGGTCAAAACTCAAAACCCTAGAAGACTAGGGCAGCCCTCCCTTCCCCCCATTCAGCCACCCCACTCTTTTTCTCTACCCATTTTGAATTTCAAATTTTTTCGTCCTTCTCTCTAGATTTACTCCATCTAAACTCCATCAAATCACCAAACCTCCTTCACAAAAGTTGTTCCTCTTATCCTCCTTTCCAAGAACATACCATTTTTGTTCTTGGAAACCAAAATTTTTGTGGTGAACCTCCCACATACAGCCATGGTTTGTGCATGTTCATGCCACGGAGATGATGGTTTGAGTTCTTTTTGACTCCTTTGTTGCTTATTTCCTTGAATTTTAGTGTAAGTTTCTTGAATCTTTTTCTTGAAAAACTCCACCTTTGAGTTGTGTTCTTGATTTCTAACTTTGAGCCTTTCTTAAAGGTGTGTTCTTTGTGAAAAATATGCATTCTTGCTCGAGAAAGATGGGAGCTTGAAGCCTTGGAGCTAACTTGAAGAAGTAAGCTTGAATCTTTGGAGAAATGATGACCAAAACCTTCCTCCCCCTCACTATACAATTCGGCCATCATGATTTTTCTATGGGGTTGATGTTTTAATTTTGTAAAAATGGTTCTTGAAGTTGTAAAGTGTGAAAAATTATAAGTGGGATCAAGAAAAATGTTAAATGTGTAACCTTTAAGCTTAAGAAAACTAATCTTGATTAAGGATGGATTTGAACCCTAATAACACCATGTCTACAAGTGGATATGTTATTTCGTCATTCGACGGAGCTATCAGTTGGATGAGTAAGAGGCAGAACACTGTTTCTTTATCTACTACACAGGTTGAGTGCATGGCCTTGACACATGTTGTTAAGGAAGCTATTTGGTTGTGGAGGTTGTGAAAAGAGCTTGGCTTTGCACAAGGAGAGATGATCGTTGGGTGTGACAGTCAGAGCATCATTTTCTTGGCTAAGAACCCAGGTTTCCATGCGAGGACCAAGCATATCGGCATACAGTACCACTTCATTAGAGAGAAGATTGAAGACATGGTTGTATTGCTGGAGAAGGTTGACACAAAGGTCAACAGTGCTAATTTTCTGACCAAGGCAGTTAATTCAGAGAAGTTTGAATGGTGTACAGCTTCATTGGGATTGAGGAAACATGCGAAGCATTCACCAAGTGGCAGAATGTTGGGTATGGCTCATACTTCGCATGTGATGAGGGTCCTTGTTGTCAGAGTCAGCAGAAAGACAACTGGGTGTGAGGTAAATCGAGTGACTTGTCGGGGTCACCAAGGCCTCTATTTTATTGTAATTTTTCTTTTCTTAGTAGTTTGGGCTTTTGGCTCATGAATAGCTGTTGTTAGGATTTTTAATCCTATTTATATTCTTCTTGTAAACCAAGTGACTTGTAACAAGTGGCGGTGAGGTGAATATAGTACAGACAAGCTGGACATAGCCTAAATTGGATGAACCAGGATAAATCACTATGTCAATTCTCTCTCTCTCTCTCTCTCTCTCTCTCTCTCTCTCTCTCTCTCTCTCTTTTCGCTTGCGATTTGTGTGTGTGATTATCGATTTCCAACAATACTAAATGAAGAAGATAATTTTCAACCCATTGGTGAAATCCAAGAGCAGGAATGAGAAAATGTTAATGCGTGTAAGACTAGTATAACTTTAGATATGTGGAGAGCTGTTGCTTAGTAATTTTGAATGTTTGTTAAAAATTATATTATGTTTTACTGATTGAGAAAATTATATTAGGTTTTACTTTTTTTAATTAATATTATTGCATTTGTTTGCTATTTTTTTTACCTTTGTAATTTTGATTGTTTGTTAAAAATTCATATGATTTTTTAAAATCTTATAAATTTTATTAAAATTCTTTAAAATCCAATCTTATGAAATCTTGATTTTAAAAAAAAGTCTTTAAAGTCACTCTAATTCTAAATAGTCTTTTAAAATCTATAATATTTTTTATCTCAAAAAATTCTTTTGAAATCCTAATCTAATGCACCCCCAAGATAAAATACTTATGAGTTTTGCCCAATTATTTTAATTTCATCAAGTCATTCCAAAAAAATTCAGTTTTTTTTTTTTTTTTTTTTTTTTAAATATCAGTTCAAAAATTTGAATGCAATACTGTAAGGATACGGCTTCACCTAGGAAGACAACAATGGCCTGTCAAAAAGCTTTTTAATATTATCAAGGGAACACTATATATTTTCCGAAAGAAAAAAAAATAAAAAATTTAAGTAATTAAACGGATTGCAATTATGTTTAGATGTATAGCTTGAAATGTTTCAAAGAAACTAACTCAAGCCACAAAAGTTTATAACTACTTAAAATATTTATAAAATATACTACATACACAACAGTACAAATTTGCATAAGCTAAACATAATGATATTAATCCTAATTATCTCTTTGAGGAGAATCACTTCTTACGCCCACACAAGATTCAACTTTATTTTATGTAAACAATCATAAGTAAATTACGAAATCAAGAAGGAAAAAAAAGAAAAGAAGAAATATAAAATTCATCAATATCAAATTTGTATCATGCTCAACCATATGTGATCCAGTCCAATTATTATTAGACTGTAATTTTGGATATCTAAAATATTAATTATTTATTCTTTTCCATTTTACAAATTCTGTCATTAATATTTTTTTGCAATTAATATATTGATAAATGCCTGTAATCTCTTATATAATGTGATAACGTTAAAATGGGCATGAAAGTATCTATTAATTTATAATATGGGACCAAAGGGTCTCTGTCATTTTTGAAAAATCCAAACCGAACTTCGGTATTTTATACAGTGACTCAAAAAAT